>NW_022265555.1:137500-140000 GCF_002021735.2 Oncorhynchus kisutch | reverse complement strand
AATGTAGCAGGCCAGGCATATATCAAATATGCTGTGATAATGTAGCAGGCCAGACATATAGTCAATATGCTGTGATAATGTATCAGGCCAGGCATATAGTCAATATGCTGTGATAATGTATCAGGCCAGGCATATAGTCAATATGTTGTGATAATGTAGCAGGCCAGACATATAGTCAATATGCTGTGATAATGTAGCAGGCCAGGCATATAGTCAATATGCTGTGATAATGTAGCAGGCCAGGCATATAGTCAATATGCTGTGATAATGTATCAGGCCAGGCATATAGTCAATATGCTGTGATAATGTAGCAGGCCAGGCATATAGTCAATATGCTGTGATAATGTAGCAGGCCAGGCATATAGTCAATATGCTGTGATAATGTATCAGGCCAGGCATATAGTCAATATGCTGTGATAATGTATCAGGCCAGGCATATAGTCAATATGCTGTGATAATGTAGCAGGCCAGGCATATAGTCAATATGCTGTGATAATGTATCAGGCCAGGCATATAGTCAATATGCTGTGATAATGTATCAGGCCAGGCATATAGTCAATATGCTGTGATAATGTAGCAGGCCAGGCATATAGTCAATATGCTGTGATAATGTAGCAGGCCAGGCATATAGTCAATATGCTGTGATAATGTATCAGGCCAGGCATATAGTCAATATGCTGTGATAATGTATCAGGCCAGGCATATAGTCAATATGCTGTGATAATGTATCAGGCCAGGCATATAGTCAATATGCTGTGATAATGTAGCAGGCCAGGCATATAGTCAATATGCTGTGATAATGTATCAGGCCAGGCATATAGTCAATATGCTGTGATAATGTATCAGGCCAGGCATATAGTCAATATGCTGTGATAATGTAGCAGGCCAGGCATATAGTCAATATGCTGTGATAATGTAGCAGGCCAGGCATATAGTCAATATGCTGTGATAATGTATCAGGCCAGGCATATAGTCAATATGCTGTGATAATGTAGCAGGCCAGGCATATAGTCAATATGCTGTGATAATGTAGCAGGCCAGGCATATAGTCAATATGCTGTGATAATGTAGCAGGCCAGGCATATAGTCAATATGCTGTGATAATGTATCAGGCCAGGCATATAGTCAATATGCTGTGATAATGTAGCAGGCCAGGCATATAGTCAATATGCTGTGATAATGTAGCAGGCCAGGCATATAGTCAATATGCTGTGATAATGTATCAGGCCAGGCATGTAGTCAATATGCTGTGATAATGTAGCAGGCCAGGCATGTAGTCAATATGCTGTGATAATGTAGCAGGCCAGGCATATAGTCAATATGCTGTGATAATGTAGCAGGCCAGGCATATAGTCAATATGCTGTGATAATGTAGCAGGCCAGGCATATAGTCAATATGCTAGGATAATGTAGCAGGCCAGGCATATAGTCAATATGCTGTGATAATGTAGCAGGCCAGGCATATAGTCAATATGCTGTGATAATGTAGCAGGCCAGGCATATAGTCAATATGCTGTGATAATGTAGCAGGCCAGGCATATAGTCAATATGCTGTGATAATGTATCAGGCCAGGCATATAGTCAATATGCTGTGATAATGTAGCAGGCCAGGCATATAGTCAATATGCTGTGATAATGTAGCAAGCCAGACATATAGTCAATATGCTGTGATAATGTAGCAGGCCAGGCATATAGTCAATATGCTGTGATAATGTAGCAGGCCAGGCATATAGTCAATATGCTGTGATAATGTATCAGGCCAGGCATATAGTCAATATGCTGTGATAATGTAGCAGGCCAGGCATATAGTCAATATGCTGTGATAATGTAGCAGGCCAGGCATATAGTCAATATGCTGTGATAATGTAGCAGGCCAGGCATATAGTCAATATGCTGTGATAATGTAGCAGGCCAGGCATATAGTCAATATGCTGTGATAATGTATCAGGCCAGGCATATAGTCAATATGCTGTGATAATGTAGCAGGCCAGGCATATAGTCAATATGCTGTGATAATGTATCAGGCCAGGCATATAGTCAATATGCTGTGATAATGTATCAGGCCAGGCATATAGTCAATATGCTGTGATAATGTAGCAGGCCAGGCATATAGTCAATATGCTGTGATAATGTAGCAGGCCAGGCATATAGTCAATATGCTGTGATAATGTATCAGGCCAGGCATATAGTCAATATGCTGTGATAATGTAGCAGGCCAGGCATATAGTCAATATGCTGTGATAATGTAGCAGGCCAGGCATATAGTCAATATGCTGTGATAATGTAGCAGGCCAGGCATATAGTCAATATGCTGTGATAATGTAGCAGGCCAGGCATATAGTCAATATGCTGTGATAATGTATCAGGCCAGGCATATAGTCAATATGCTGTGATAATGTAGCAGGCCAGGCATATAGTCAATATGCTAGGATAATGTAGCAGGCCAGGCATATAGTCAATATGCTGTGATAATGTAGCAGGCCAGGCATATAGTCAATAT
>NW_022265555.1:127500-132500 GCF_002021735.2 Oncorhynchus kisutch | reverse complement strand
GTCTAGTAAACTCAGTCTAGTAAACTCAGTCTAGTAAACTCAGTCTGGTAAACACAGTCTAGTAAACTCAGTCTGGTTAACTCAGTCTGGTAAACTCAGTCTAGTAAACTCAGTCTGGTAACTCAGTCTGGTAAACTCAGTCCAGTAAACTCAGTCTAGTAAACTCAGTCTGGTAAACTCAGTCTAGTAAACTCAGTCTAGTAAACTCAGTCTGGTAAACTCAGTCTAGTAAACTCAGTCTGGTAAACTCAGTCTGGTAAACTCAGTCTGGTAAACTCAGTCTAGTAAACTCAGTCTAGTAAACTCAGTCTACTAAACTCAGTCTGGTAAACTCAGTCTAGTAAACTCAGTCTGGTAAACTCAGTCTGGTAAACACAGTCTAGTAAACTCAGTCTGGTTAACTCAGTCTAGTAAACTCAGTCTAGTGAACTCAGTCTAGTGAACTCAGTCTAGTGAACTCAGTCTAGTAAACTCAGTCTGGTAAACTCAGTCTGGTAAACTCAGTCTGGTAAACTCAGTCTAGTAAACTCAGTCTGGTAAACTCAGTCTAGTAAACTCAGTTGGTTAAACTCAGTCTAAGTAAACTCAGTCCTAGTAAACTCAGTCTAGTAATCTCAGCTAGTAAACTCAGTCTAGTAAACCAGTCTGGTAAACTCAGTCTAGTAAAACTCAGTCTGGTAAACTCAGTCTGGTAAACTCAGTCTAGTAAACTCAGTCTAGTAAACTCAGCTGGTAAACTCAGTCTAGTAAACTCAGTCTAGTAAACTCAGTCTAGTAATCTCAGTCTAGTAAACTCAGTCTAGTAAACTCAGTCGGTAAACTCAGTCTGGTAACTCAGTCTAGTAAACTCAGTCTAGTAAACTCAGTCTAGTAACTCAGTCTGGTAAACTCAGTCTGCTAAACTCAGTCAGTAAACTCAGTCTATTAAACTCAGTCTGGTAAACTCAGTCTATAAACTCAGTCTAGTATCTCAGTCTAGTAAACTCAGTCTAGTAAACTCAGTCTGGTAAACTCAGTCTAGTAAACTCAGTCTGGTTAACTCAGTCTAGTAAACTCAGTCTAGTGAACTCAGTCTAGTAAACTCAGTCTAGTAAACTCAGTCTGGTAAACTCAGTCTGGTAAACTCAGTCTAGTAAACTCAGTCTGGTAAACTCAGTCTGGTAAACTCAGTCTAGTAAACTCAGTCTAGTAAACTCAGTCTGGTAAACTCAGTCTAGTAAACTCAGTCTAGTAAACTCAGTCTAGTAATCTCAGTCTAGTAAACTCAGTCTAGTAAACTCAGTCTGGTAAACTCAGTCTAGTAAACTCAGTCTGGTAAAACTCAGTCTAGTAAACTCAGTCTAGTAAACTCAGTCTAGTAAACTCAGTCTGGTAAACTCAGTCTAGTAAACTCAGTCTAGTAATCTCAGTCTAGTAAACTCAGTCTAGTAAACTCAGTCTGGTAAACTCAGTCTAGTAAACTCAGTCTGGTAAAACTCAGTCTAGTAAACTCAGTCTAGTAAACTCAGTCTGGTAAACTCAGTCTAGTAAACTCAGTCTAGTAATCTCAGTCTAGTAAACTCAGTCTAGTAAACTCAGTCTGGTAAACTCAGTCTGGTAAACTCAGTCTGGTAAACTCAGTCTAGTAAACTCAGTCTGGTAAACTCAGTCTAGTAAACTCAGTCTGGTAAACTCAGTCTAGTAAACTCAGTCTGGTAAACTCAGTCTGGTAAACTCAGTCCGGTAAACTCAGTCTAGTAAACTCAGTCTGGTAAACTCAGTCTAGTAAACTCAGTCTAGTAAACTCAGTCTAGTAAACTCAGTCTAGTAAACTCAGTCTGGTAAACACAGTCTAGTAAACTCAGTCTGGTTAACTCAGTCTAGTAAACTCAGTCTAGTGAACTCAGTCTAGTGAACTCAGTCTAGTAAACTCAGTCTAGTAAACACAGTCCTAGTGAACTCAGTCTAGTGAACTCAGTCTAGTGAACTCAGTCTAGTAAACTCAGTCTGGTAAACTCAGTCTGGTAAACTCAGTCTAGTAAACTCAGTCTAGTGAACTCAGTCTGGTAAACACAGTCTGGTAAACTCAAGTCTGGTAAACTCAGTCTAGTAAACTCAGTCTAGTAAACTCAGTCCAGTAAACTCAGTCTAGTAAACTCAGTCTAGTAAACTCAGTCTAGTAAACTCAGTCTGGTAAACTCAGTCTGGTAAACTCAGTCTGGTAAACTCAGTCTAGTAAACTCAGTCTAGTAAACTCAGTCTAGTAAACTCAGTCTGGTAAACTCAGTCTAGTAATCTCAGTCTAGTAAACTCAGTCTAGTAAACTCAGTCTGGTAAAACTCAGTCTAGTAAACTCAGTCTAGTAAACTCAGTCCAGTAAACTCAGTCTAGTAAACTCAGTCTGGTAAACTCAGTCTAGTAAACTCAGCCTGGTAAACTCAGTCTGGTAAACTCAGTCTAGTAAACTCAGTCTGGTAAACTCAGTCTGGTAAACTCAGTCTAGTAAACTCAGTCTAGTAAACTCAGTCTGGTAAACTCAGTCTAGTAAACTCAGTCTAGTAAACTCAGTCTAGTGAACTCAGTCTAGTGAACTCAGTCTAGTAACTCAGTCTGGTAAACTCAGTCTGGTAAACTCAGTCTAGTAAACTCAGTCTAGTGAACTCAGTCTGGTAAACTCAGTCTGGTAAACTCAGTCTGGTAAACTCAGTCTAGTAAACTCAGTCTAGTAAACTCAGTCCAGTAAACTCAGTCTAGTAAACTCAGTCTAGTAAACTCAGTCTAGTAAACTCAGTCTAGTAAACTCAGTCTGGTAAACTCAGTCTAGTAAACTCAGCCTGGTAACTCAGTCTGGTAAACTCAGTCTAGTAAACTCAGTCTGGTAAACTCAGTCTGGTAAACTCAGTCTAGTAAACTCAGTCTAGTAAACTCAGTCTGGTAAACTCAGTCTAGTAAACTCAGTCTAGTAAACTCAGTCTAGTAATCTCAGTCTAGTAAACTCAGTCTAGTAAACTCAGTCTGGTAAACTCAGTCTAGTAAACTCAGTCTAGTAAACTCAGTCTGGTAAACTCAGTCTGCTAAACTCAGTCTAGTAAACTCAGTCTAGTAAACTCAGTCTGGTAAACTCAGTCTAGTAAACTCAGTCTAGTAAACTCAGTCTAGTAAACTCAGTCTGGTAAACTCAGTCTAGTAAACTCAGTCTGGTTAACTCAGTCTAGTAAACTCAGTCTAGTGAACTCAGTCTAGTAAACTCAGTCTAGTAAACTCAGTCTGGTAAACTCAGTCTGGTAAACTCAGTCTAGTAAACTCAGTCTGGTAAACTCAGTCTGGTAAACTCAGTCTAGTAAACTCAGTCTAGTGAACTCAGTCTGGTAAACTCAGTCTAGTAAACTCAGTCTAGTAAACTCAGTCTAGTAATCTCAGTCTAGTAAACTCAGTCTAATAAACTCAGTCTGGTAAACTCAGTCTAGTAAACTCAGTCTGGTAAACTCAGTCTAGTAAACTCAGTCTAGTAAACTCAGTCTAGTAAACTCAGTCTGGTAAACTCAGTCTAGTAAACTCAGTCTAGTAATCTCAGTCTAGTAAACTCAGTCTGGTAAACTCAGTCTAGTAAACTCAGTCTGGTAAACTCAGTCTAGTAAACTCAGTCTAGTAAACTCAGTCTAGTAAACTCAGTCTGGTAAACTCAGTCTAGTAAACTCAGTCTAGTAATCTCAGTCTAGTAAACTCAGTCTAGTAAACTCAGTCTGGTAAACTCAGTCTGGTAAACTCAGTCTGGTAAACTCAGTCTAGTAAACTCAGTCTAGTAAACTCAGTCTAGTAAACTCAGTCTAGTAAACTCAGTCTGGTTAATTCAAGTTATTATAGTTAGTGCTCTCTTTCTCTCTGTCTCTCCTCCTTTTCTCTCTACCTACACCACTCTCTTTCCCCCTCTCTTTCCCCCTCTCTTCCCCTCCACTCTCTCTTTCCCCCTCTCTTCCCCATCTCTCTCTCCCTCTCTCTCTCTTTCCTACTCTCTCTCCCCCTCCCCTCCTCTCTGACCTTTCCCCTCTTTCTCCCTCTCTCTTTCCCCCTCTCCCCCTCTCTCTCCCCCCTCCCCTCCTCTCTCTCTTTCCCCCTCTATCTCCCCCTCTCTCCCTCTCTCTTTCCCCCTCTCCCCCTCTCTCTCCCCCTCCCCTCCCCTCCCCTCTCTCTCTCTCTGTCTCCTTTTGCAGTAGTGTTATGAGAGCAGGATACTGTATTTTTATTCCCATGCCCTAATAAGGCTGTCTGATCTCCTCCAGGGAATACTAGTGTCTGTAAGGAGACTAGAAGAAAATAAGAAAGAGAGGGAGAGAGGAGGAGCGTGAGGAGAAAGAAAGATTGGAGAAAAAGAGAGGCGGGGGAAAGGTGTCTGAGAGTTTTGGTTCTCTATGGTCTCTGTAGTTCAATCCTCATGGGTGTCATTCTGATAACACAACATAACACAATAAAACACACAGAGACTTTCCATTACAGTCACGTGATAGATGGACAATGTAAAGGAAACTATGTCTATCTCATTTCACTGAAGCTCAGGTTTGTAGACACCAACAGAAGTGAGGAGTGAGGGAGTTTGGTTCAGGTTTGTAGACACTAACAGAAGTGAGGAGTGAGGGAGTTTGGTTCAGGTTTGTAGACACTAACAGAAGTGAGGAGTGAGGGAGTTTGGTTCAGGTTTGTAGACACTAACAGAAGTGAGGAGTGAGGGAGTTTGGTTCAGGTTTGTAGACACTAACAGAAGTGAGGAGTGAGGGAGTTTGGTCCAGGTTTGTAGACACTAACAGAAGTGAGGAGTGAGGGAGTTTGGTTCAGGTTTGTAGACACTAACAGAAGTGAGGAGTGAGGGAGTTTGGTTCAGGTTTGTAGACACTAACAGAAGTGAGGAGTGAGGGAGTTTGGTTCAGGTTTGTAGACACTAACAGAAGTGAGGAGTGAGGGAGTTTGGTCCAGGTTTGTAGACACTAACAGAAGTGAGGAGTGAGGGAGTTTGGTTCAGGTTTGTA